>NC_134411.1:27262918-27287918 GCF_038048845.1 Mixophyes fleayi
CAGGATATATACCATGTAAGACCACTAGACACGCCCATAGTACAACAGTTATTGCTAAATTCTCTTTTTTTTTAAATAAAATATTTTGACCTCTCCGCTCCAGGTGCAACTTGCTCCCCTGGTTTCACATTTTCCTCTCACATTTCCTTTCAAGTGTGAACTATCATTGAGATTATACATGAGGACAGGTATAGTGTTCTAAACCTTTACTAGAATGTACCCATGAACAAAAATCAGAGGAAGCAGCACATTCGGGATGCAGCCTATCAATTTACTAGGAATTAGTGACATGGGTGAGGCTATCCTAGCAATTCAGTGCCTCAGTGATGTAACTTGATCAGAATGAATTGATAGGCTACATTTGCATGAATATAGGTTCGACTTTCAAAATGGCACCTTATCTGTGTGTAGATAACATTTACACGTTAAAGCAGAGATGGGCGAACGAGCCTTAACCTGCGGCCCCCAACTCCTTCCTGCTTTGTTATAAGATCCATTTGTCATAGCATTTAACACTTGTTTATACCTGCTGATATGTTATCACAGATCGGTGTCTGTTCGATTAAATGGATTGCATAGGCAAAATCGAGGGGTGGGGGGTTCCTGGTGCCTGGAAATCCCCCTCCAAGCCTGGGGCACTGTATAATTGGTCCAGCCACTGTATAACAGTGGCTAGACCCTGTCCCCACTTCACACGGCTCTGCTTGAAAAGGGAGAGCTGCGTGCACCTAACAGTAGTCCACGCAGCATTGCCCATGTATATGATGGGGATAGAAAGAGTTGGAGAGCAGCCAATCACTGTCTAATATTATATCCACGCCCCCATGCATGCTGGCCACGCCCACTGGTGGTGTGGTGTGGAAACCCCCCTCTACAAATCCTGCGTTTGCCCCAGTATTGTTTAAACTTAATACTGAGATTTAGGGTAATGTGCGGCCCTTTGGAAGGTTAAAAGGCTGCCAATGCACCCATGGATTGATCTTTATGTAGGAACAATTGTGTTAACTTTCTGTCTATTCTACTATTCTAGGTGTCTTAATATTAAAAAGTTTTATAAGCTGTCTTAATCTGAGAGACAGAACAGCCATTGTGTTGAACAGGAGCTTGCACGCTGCACATACAGGCGGGAGGGCTATTATTGTAGCGATGTTTGTGTTGGCAATTGCGAGATTGGTAGCTCATGGTTAGTACGTGGGGATGCTGGCAAGAGGAGCCGGGCAGCCGACAGTAGCCTCATTAAGTGAGCCTTCAGTGGGTACCTGTCTTGTCAGGATGACGGATGAGTGCGGCTTCCCATGAGCTGTGGTTTGACATACGTAGTGATTGATGCCTGTTATACAGACTCACTTGCTGAGGGTTGAAGTGGAGTGCGGGGAAGTTTAATAAACAAGAGGAGCCAAGATGGATCCTACAGAGATAAAGCCGGCATGACCACTGCTGGTGTAAATCTTCATTACAGATGCAGCAATCAGTGCACATCTACATAATTTAACTGTTGACATACTTGTACAATATATGAAATTTAGTCTTCCACACTCTACAACAAAAGACAGCAATTATGTTTTCAATGTAACAGATTATAAGTAAAAGAAAAAATGTATTTATTTCCCATTAAAAGCTTTGATATAAGAGTGTAGACAGTCCAATGGTTTTAACGCCAACTCACGGTGAGCTTAATCCTTGTCTAGGTAAGGTTAATAAAATGCATATAGTTTTTTCTTTTTTCCATGTACATAACCCCACTCTAGACTTAACATCTTCATGTCTTATAACTTACCAAATAAAAACACGGACACCAAATTAAGATTTGGAAGATGGATACGGTTTATTGAATTATAAATTGTAGCTCAAAAGCGGTGGCGGCGAGAGCAGGGCAGTCAGACAATTCTTTTGCAAAACCAATAAATGGTGGAAAGGTCAGACCATTGTACTACCACCCCAGGATATACCTTATCTATTGGCCGGCAACTGAGTGACTACGCCCCGTCTGCACTCGACATTAGCGTACCCCCTGTCAGCAGCCAAGGGGTCAACCTCACAGGAGGACCAAGAGTCTGGTGACTTCGAAGGGGGCAGTGACTTGTGACCAATCCTTACCAGCACCATATGCTATATGACTGCTGACTGCGATGCTCTTCTACCGAAAACTGTGCTTGTGTGGAAGAAATAACGTTAGTGCAAAACATAAATTACAATCGCCGGGCGGAGGGAGGCAAGACCAGAAGGATCAACCACCAGATACTGGAGAAAAAACCTGGACACTCCCAGTGGATGTTATACTCTGGAGACTTAACCCCATATGGTAAGAGCTATGACAGACACAAATGCATAATTTTAAATGCATTTGGCTTATGGCCTCACTTGTATTACTTTAACGTTAGTCCCTGCCTTTGTTCCCACCTATGGCAATGTCGGGTTAAGTGTTTAAACACTTGACCTGCGGTTTTAAATCAACATTGTTACAGGTTGCGATGACCTCAAAGTGTTGTGTCCCGGAGAGCTATCAATTCGGGACGAGTTACTGTCAGCATGATGGTGCCATCGGAGATCTGCAGCGTTCGTTTTCAGGTAAGTCTCTGTATTATTGCAATCGGTTTTTGGTAAGTTTGGATTTTATTTGTAGGCCTCCTAGTTGTCGGATTTGTAGTAATCATGAAAACGATTACCACTGGCTTAACCAGCCTGTAGCAAGAGATATATTTTAATAAGCTTTGAGAGTGGATGGTGCGTATCTAGGGCACATCTCCTAGTTTATTATTATTATCATTTTTTTGTTAAGCGCCACAAGGTATCCGCAACGCCGCACACCGTACTAACAGTAGACTATACAGGGTGAAACCATACAGAACAATGAACAAAAAGTACCAATACTTCAGAAACTCCGGCCAGTCATATGCAGTAAAGACGGAGCGGAAGAACAGGTATGGAGACAGGCCCTGCTCATACGAGCTTACATCCTAAGGGAGGATGTAAGTTTAGTGGGTGGTCGTAGATAAAAAGTTGACTTTAATGAAGGGCATGGTCCTGTAGTAATAGGAGGAAGGTCTTGTAGGTGACATTTACTTTTTCCCCCCCATTCGCATTTTCATCTGCGCCCGCAATCCGGAAATGGTCCAGCAGCACTTTTGTAGGAGGGCACTTATGAAATTGGGCATTGGGTGTGCGCCTAAGTATACGCCAGGCGGACCAAGCCATATTTGTGCATGAATAATTCTGCATATATTCTGCAGGTTGTAAATGATCCTTCATGTCTCCTTTCTCCAGCCCTTAGGAACCGTACATGGCACGTAGCCTCTGTGGGAAAAATTATATATTAACTCCATGATAGGGAACATGTATATATCGTAAAGTGTAGATGGCTCTTTGTTGAATCCCAAAATCAAGGACATAACTTCTCTGATTAAGGTGTCCTGGCTCCTTACTTATGACCATAGCATAATATATATATATATATATATATATATATATATATATATATATATATATATATATATATATATACATATATATATATATATACATATATATATATATACATATATACACACTCCCAAAGATTTCAAGCTGAAAGGCGCTTCAAAGTGCAAATACAGTGCGAAAGTATAAAATCAAATAATTTATACTCAGTGTATAAGATGGCAGCTCCCAATAACATTCAACATCTGTCTGCAGATGTCAACCTAATAAACAAATACAAAAGAAATGGGGCGCCAAACATAGTGCATTAAATGTATGACATAATAAGTCAATTCCACATATAGATTATTCCCGTACCGAAGATCCAGAAATTAACAGCTTAATCAGTGCTGATAGGTCCTCTCTGGATACCGTCTGTATTGAATCACTGGGCCATAGATATAATGTAGACTCCTCACAATAGAGACTCCAGAGTGAAGATGCAATCTTGGTAATGGAAGATATCCAATATTCCTGATCACCTGAAGGCAGCAAAAGGTCAAGTCCAACTGAGATGAGCCCAGAGACCCTCAGTGAAGTATCAGCAAGCAGAGTGCCCTAAGAGTTGAAGCAGAAACCGGTAACTGAAGAATCTCAGAGAGAGTAAGCAGTTCATGGTCCAGAGTCGCTTCTATCACTAACCATATATATATATTTATAAATCTTCTGCTTTATGCTACTAATAACCCTCCAACCACTCAAAATCTCTTCTTACATTACCTCACACAGGGATACTTCCTGTAGTACCCGCATTCTTTTATTTTTTCTGCATCCCTCCTCCTTTGTTCCCCCTTCCTTATTTTTAATATTGATACTTAACTATGTTATTATACTTTCTGTGCCTTTTACTATGTAATTATATACTGAAATAGACAAACTTTGTTGCATAACCTGTATCTTTTAGTTGGCTATTTACATAAATACTTACTGAAGAGACTACTATTAGAAAATAGGATAAGGTAGATAGCCACAGTAATGCAGACCAAGTTACAGCAACTGGAGAAAATGGGAACACGCCATTGTGCACACAGCAAAATGGGTCATGTTACAGACTATGAGCAAGGGGTGCAAATACAATGGTTTTTTTGCATACTAGGAAATAATGCTTTTGCATGTAGCACACAATCACTGTTAGTAGTTATATTTTAACACTGACATTTAGAGATGAACTAGGATGTCCTCCTCCCTCTACCAACTCTAAATATGTCTGTATATTATGAATCTGACCCTCTCCCCTCCCATGAGTCTTCTTGCTGGAGTTACGCCTAACTCTAAATATGGCCCAATGACTTTTAATACCTATGGCATAAAATTATTTTGTCAATAAATAGAATAGCAAGAGTCCAAACATCTCTACACCCTACTTGCAACTTTTATATTCTGCACTCCGGGAGATCCCAGATGTGAGGTCAAGTGGCAAGAGTGGGGGGCTTGGGAGTAGTACACCAAATTGCGTAGGGAATCTTCGGGGCATTCCAACAGGGTAGGTAGGTATGCTCAACACTTAACTTTATTGGTGAATAGTATGAATCAGACTGGGGGGTAAATGTATCAAGCTGCGATTTTGAATTTCCAGCGATTTTCTCGGGTGAGTTTAAAAACGCTGATTTATTAAACGCCGATTTGATGTAAAATCGCCAGAGATGTGTTTCTTTCAAAATCGCAATTTTCAAACTCGATACAAATCGCAGACCCGATTTTTTGCCACTCTAGCTATACAAATCGCTAAATGTATGAAGCTGCGATTTTGCAAACTCGTCCGAGATTGAATTTAAAGTCGCCAGATACAACGCGCTGCTTTCTACAGGTAAGATTGGCGAACACATCACTGTAACACTGCGGGGCAATGTTCATACAACAGGAGGCACAATGGACGTTTCAATAAACCATATTTTTTGTTGTAGAGGGGGAAAAAATTATTATGAATTTTCTTACAGGGGACAAATTTTTTTTTATTACAGTGGATTACTATTTCATCACTAGTGGGGCACTAGTGATATTTTTATGATATGCCAACACTTATAATTTCCAGATGGGGTCACCATTTAAAGTACAGACTTGTGACACTCATGTGCATGCTGACCTGCTACTGTGGAGATGTTTCTATTCGGCTGATGTAGCACAGGAGATAAAAGAAGTGGGGAAAATGCAATATATTTATTTTGACTTTGTGTTTATAAGAAGCCGGGCCTGCTGTGCGTCGAGTCTGTGAAGTGTCAGGCTCTCTGATGGTAAATAGCACTAGAGTAATCATGTAGGAGAAGTGACTAATACCCTGCCTCCGTATTTAAATAACTCCAGCACAGACCTTTCACAGACGTCAACGGCTATCCATAGAACAAGAGGAGTTAGACCGACTGGAAGCAGTGAAGTGCTCGTTTACACACAAAGCAAATCTTCTACCAGAAGATGCTGTGACAATTACATTACTACACTGCCCAGCATGTGAAAAAAAAAGCCACAAAGAGCTGTAAACAAGTGATAGGTGAACATGAGAATAAATCTTGTACCATACTTTCATTTCTTCCACCAGTGTTGGATAATTTTCCCTGCACATCAACGTCACGGCTTTCTTTATAAAAACTTTATAGCAATCTATTCCCACTCAGAGGTCTACTTCTTTTCTCGCGGCAATAACAATCATTTTTTAATACCGCTTATCGCTGTATACATGTACCGCCGCTTATCGCAGCTGTGCCACCGTTTATAAACAAAAAATTACAGCCTAGAGCGCTCCGAACTGTGGAAAAAGCAGCCTTGTCAACTCACTGGAAATAGCATAGATCAGTACATGAAATTGCAGACAATATAGGTGCCAGAACCTTTATTTATATAGTTTGTGAGGTCATGTTACTGGCTCACCTCCGCTATAAAAAGATGGAGATGTGGGTACTATCTGCTACCTTGAAAAAGATGCTATTAAGGATCGAAACGCGTTGGGCTCTGGATGTGGTGCTGTATGTGAACTTACTTTGATTATTGTTCCTGGTGAGAAGCAGAGGATAGAAATCCTGGGACTTCAGAATAACATATCTACATGCACTTACCTCGAATAAATCCGGTAGGAAAACTTGCAGCCCCATTAGGTGGGACTACTAGATAAAAAAAAATACAAAACAAAACAAAAAGATAACATCAAGTAACTAACTAATCACCCGACTATTCATCTAAAAAGAGAAGTATGAAGAAACGTTCCAATAGCGGAAAAGTTCCGCCGGCTGCGTAATTGGAGATAAAAGTGTAGGGTAAGAGGGGAGCATCAATATCAGATCAACAAGTTACTTACTGTCACGGGCACTAGGAGTCTTTACCCAGGGATCACCAGGTGATAGGCTTACCAGAGCAGTATAGGTGGTAATATGGTACTCTGGTAGCAGGGTGATCACGGAACAGGAAATAGCAGATGATGAGATGCTCAGGAAAGTCTATGACTAGCAGCACTGGCAATATGGAGGTAGTAATACACGAGGAACTGTATGGACAAAGGACACGTGAAGGTAGTCAGTGGTCTGCGGTAGCAAGTTGTACCACTGCTATAGTGAGGAGGAATGTCCAACAGAAACGAGGAGGTGATGAGAGTCAGCGGTCTGCGGATAGCAAGTTGTACCGCTGTCTGAGTGAAGGAGTGGAATCCAAGTGGAGGTATCCGGGTAGTCAGTGGTCTGCGATAGCAAGTTGTACCACTGCTATGTGAGAGGATACTGGAACAGGTGATACAGGAAACAGGGATCAGTGGTCTGCCTTCAGCAAGTTGTACCACTGAATATATATGTGAGGAGGTGCACGGGGAGAGACTGCAACACAAGATATACACGGGCACCTTGACTTTGAACCACAGTGATATGCACAATATAAATGTATAGATGACTGAACAATACTGCCAATATAGAAAGTCTCTTGAAGTAGTCCAGCATAAGATAACACAGTCAATGATGGCAATAGACTCAGCGGATAGCACACTCCAAAGGAGAACCAAAACAGTCCAGCAAGGTATGCAATACACAGCACAGTCAATGAGAAGTATGCATACCGTGGTTCAGGAGGCAGTCAGACAGGAGTGCAGAGATACCTGAACGGCAGGAGACCGGCAGGATGCGAAGTCCCTGGATGGGTGAAGCGGTGGTCTAGTAGGTGCAGCGCACGGGTAGGTAGACCAGCAGGGAACACAGTAAAGCGTGGAGAGCGGATCAGCAGTAGATGGATGAGTAGTGCTGAGGAGTAGCAGCAGCGGGTCTCTGCGGGAACACGGAGGTAGCCAATAGCAACCAGCAGGTGCAGTAACGATGGGACACGGGAGAGCAGAGTTGAACAGGCACTGTTGATCACGGAGAATAGCGGGTAGCAATAGTGGAGGCAGACTCAAGGAAACACGGGAGCGTTGACAAGGACTGAAGACTGAAGCGCACAGAGGCAGCGGATAGGAATCAGCCAAACAGTCACGATGAAACACAGACGGGTTGCAGGTTGAAGACTGTAGTGCACGGAGGCAGCGGATAGGAATCAGCTAGCAGTCACGATGATGAAACACAGACGAGTTGCAGGTTGAAGACTGTAGTGCACGGAGGCAGCGGATAGGAATCAGCTAAACAGTCACGATGAAACACAGACGGGTTGCAGGTTGAAGACTGTAGTGCACGGAGGCAGCGGATAGGAATCAGCTGGCAGTCACAATCATGAACAGGTGAGTGGATGTGAATGAAAGACTGTAGTGCACGGAGGCAGCGGATAGGCATCAGCTAACAGTCCCAATGATACATGGTAGAGTTGAAGTGGTTAGAAGACTGTAGTGCACGGAGGCAGCGGATAGGAATCAGCTCACAGTCACGATGATACAGTAGATGGTAGAAGTGGTATGGGAACCACAGTAGCAGAAGTGGTTTGGAAACCACAGAGGTAGAAGTGGTTTGGAAACCACAGGAATCAGCAGGGCTGAATAAACAAGGAAACACAGGAACACCTTCAGAGACTCATGGGGAATGAGACTCCAAGATCAGGCAATGTGGTGATGACCACAGGTGCTTAATATAGGGAGGTTGCCTGATCTGCCAATTAAGTTAAAGGAACATACACTGGAGGTATAGAAAGGGCTGCGCATGCGCAGTCCCTCAGGATGGAGGACGGCCACGGTTCCTAAATGTCCGGGAAGAAGCACTCACAGTCCGGTGAGTGACACTTACACATAAAAAAAATCAGAAGAAGTTAGTCTTCCCCCAGATTCCTGTACCGATACTAAGTAGTAGTTTCAAACATTTGCATCATATTGCTTTGGAGAGCTCTGTTCAAGCTGTCTATGTAAGGACCATTTATCATAAAATGTAACACCTCCCTTCTCGATGTCCGGAATGGTCGTCCGCCTATCAAAATATAATGTGCACATAACTTAATTTTTAACTTCAGTGAGGAAAGGGGTGGAGGAAACAATCCAATGTGGAGAACTGCTTCCTTAGCTATAGTAAGGACGACCATTATAAAAGGCTTGACATCATTAACACTTCTCAGAGGAAGGAAGTGAATCCAATTATCATAGTTACAAAGAAGAACAGCGAAGCAAAGGGATACCTAGAGCAGAGCCGATGAAAACCGAAACCTTATTCCAAAACTTGACAATTTTCCAACAGGACCAGATATTATGAAAGAAGGATGCATAAATAGTCTTGCATTTTGGACACAATCCAGCTTCGCCTTTTACATAATTTTTCTGTTGAGATTCGGAAATATAGGCCCTATTCAGTATTTTCAATGAATCTCCAGCAAGTTGGTTGAGGGCAACCATTTCATTATATTATCATTATAATTAAACAGATCCACCGGGGAAGACAATGCCAAGGAGTCTTTGACCCATGCAGAACATTGCCACAACCTCGGGGTATCTGGGTAAAGTAAGTCTTTGTATAAATCTATACTTATGGAGTAGGTCATCCAAAGTACTTGGAGCAGGCAGGGTCAACTTACTGGTGGATCTTGCAGGGCTACTACCAACAATGTCCCCTTTAAGTAAAGAGTGAAGCCCGATCATCAGCAAAAACACCTGTTTTCGCCAGCCATAGGGCTTTTCTCCCTTTGATAAATATGCCCCCCACCTTTTGCAGGTACACATTATTATTATTATCATTTATTTGTTAGGCGCCACAAGGTTTCCGCAGCACCGCGCATAGTACAAAACAGTAGACTATACAGGGTATAACAGTACAGAACAATAAACAAAAGTACCAATACTTCAGAAACTCCAGGCAGGCAGATGCAATAGACACGGAGCAGAAGAACGGGTAAGGAGACAGGAGGGAAGAGGGCCCTGCTCAAGCGAGCTTACATCCTAAGGGAGGGTTAAACAGACCAGGCACAAGAGGAGCCAGTTGAGGGAATGGGAGAGAGGGGAGAATGAGTGGAGGAGATGGGGGTTAAGTGGATGGTTGGTAGGCTTTGAGAAAGAGGTGAGTTTTGAGTGCACGTTTGAAGGAGCACAGAGTAGGAGAGAGGCTGATGGAGCGAGGGAGGTCATTCCAGTGAAGGGGGGCTGCACGGGAAAAGTCCTGGATTCTGGAATGGGAAGAGGTGATCAGAGTGGAGGAGAGGCGGCGGTCATTGGCTGAGCGCAGGGAGCGGGCCGGAGTGTGTATGGAGAGGAGGTTAGAGATGTAGGGAACAGTAGAGTGGGAGAGAGCCTTGTAAGTGGTGGTGAGGAGTTTGAAAAGAATTCTGTAGGGGAAGGGGAGCCAGTGTAGGGCAAGGCAGAGAGGGGAGGCAGAGGAGGAGCGGCGTGAGAGGTAGATGAGTCTTGCGGCCGCATTGAGTATAGAGCGGAGGGGGGAGAGACAGGAGTGGGGGAGGCCGGTGAGGAGGAGGTTGCAGTAATCCAGGCGGGAGATGATGAGTGCGTGTATGATGGTTTTGGTGGCCTCCTGAGAGAGAAAGGGACGGATGCGGGCGATGTTGCGTAGTTGGAAGCGACAGGCTTTGGCAAGAGAATGAATGTGGGGGGCAAAAAAGAGAGAGGAGTCAAGGGTGACACCCAAGCAGCGGAGTTGGGTGACAGAGGAGATGGTAGTGTTGTTAACGACAATGGAGAGGTCATGGTGGGATGGGAGGCTGGGAGGTGGAAAGACAATGAGTTCAGTTTTGGAAATGTTGATTTTGAGAAAGCGCTCCGACATCCAGGAGGAGATGGCGGAGAGGCAGTCAGATACCTGAGCGAGGAGGGTGGAGGAAAGATCAGGTGAAGAGATGTAAAGTTGAATGTCATCAGCATAAAGGTGATACTGAAGGCCAAAGGAGGAGATGAGAGCACCAAGGGAGGAAGTATAGAGCGAAAAGAGTAGAGGGCCGAGAACGGAGCCCTGTGGGACTCCTACAGCGAGAGGGTAGGGGGAGGAGGAAGCGCTACTTGTTTATTAAAAGTGGGACACATATTGATACCACACATCCTGGCCAATCAGGTGCAACCCTTCATGCTATTCAGTATTTTTGGGTAAAAGGCGGACACTCGTGTAAAGACCATTGATCCCTATGTAGAGACAGGCTATTGGTGCACACAGGAGATTTACAGAAGCAGTGAAAGGGAAAGTAGAATATGTTCTATTTTCTCCTGTTCTCCCACTGTCATCTCCCTCCGTAAAGTACTTGTTTGTACTGTCGGACTTTCTGTCCATAGGGATCACTGATCTGTACATCAATATCCTCTTCTCGAATGAGGGGGGGGGAGACTGAAATAAAAATGGGCAAGTGCACATGAACTAACCGGACTATTATGTGGCATACTGCAATCAGCAAGCACCATGCTCCAACAAGTTCAGGCTATTGGCGGAGCAGCATGCTACTATGCCGACATGCCTAATAACGTGGCCACTCAGAGTAGGTGAATGAATTGCAATGCAACCATCTACATGGGCAAAAACTGTGTCTGTCCTAAGAGACATAAATAAAATCCAAACTGTTGCACACAAACACCAGTAGTGTTTATGATTGTAGACATCAGCGTACAGTGAACTCACCTTAACTAAAAAGTCCACCTTTTAGGCCGAGTTACTTTTCATTACTGAGGCTTCTGCCTATTGATCATTAGATATTTTAGATCATAACGCTAGAACCTGCATCATGTCAGGCAGATGACGTGACTGGTAGCCGGCCATATATGAAGAGCAAACGGCATTTCCAAGAGGGGTCACATAACCATTGGATAATAATAATAGTAATAGATCGAATGTCTTCAATGAGCCAGGCAGGATCGTTAATCATGAAAAATTAACAGTAGATTTTAATTAACACTAGCGTATGTGCCGGCTTTACATCAGGAGTAACAATTACGTATATTTACAAACCATGATAGCTTACAGAAAGCGCAAGGATGGCGTAGACATAGCTGTAAGTGCTAAATTCGCAAGACCTAATTTTTTACAAAATATAATAATATAACGAAGTGACATATACACAGGAGAGAATAGTGAATAGAGTTATTAATAAATGTGAAAGTTGCATTTGCCATATAAAATAATAATTAAATACAAACACAAACGAAAAAATATAAATGCAAAGTAAAATTAAAATTAACACTACCATCTGCCGTTTTCTCCTTTAAAGATCAAATGTGAGTATTCTTTCCTGCTGCAGTCCAAATGGAAAGATTAATTAAGTAATGTGAATAGACGACAGTGACTTCGTATAATATAGTAGACCCACTAATTAATTAATTATCGGTGGAAGGTGTCAAGAGGCAAATCAATCATAAGTGGCTAGTTAGTACTTCTGATCAGCATCATTGGGTATAGTTTCACCAGCTCTCTATCAACTCTCAAGCTGGGTACACACTACAGAAAATTGCTCCTGCTGTGATTTGATATCTTTAACTGAAAGCCGCGATCAGCATGCCGATTCCTGTGTACCCACTATGCAAGTTTTTACATGATTTACCTTCAGATCTGTGATCTTCATCTGTCAGAACCATCTTCTGAAAAGATATGGACTCTGCACACTCTATGGAGATCTGCCTACGCTGCTGGTCGTACACACTTCAGAATTTGTCCGACATTGTTCCATTGTTCATGTGATTTTTAGACAGTTTTAAAAAAATCAAATGATACGATGTGCTTTGGCACGATAAAACATGATCGTGGGAGCGGACACATTAATGGGATAACAGAACTAACAGTCGTTTATCGTATGATTGGCATGATATTCGGGTGAAAAACTTGTAGTGTGTACCCAGCTTAAGAGAGATGCCTCCAGGTCTATCTGTCCCGATTACGCAAACACGCCCTTCCTGTACTCGGGCTATGCTTGGCCCCCTTCCCTTCCCTGTTCCGTGTCTCCAGTTGTAAGTAGCTGTAAGATGCAATAAAATCTACATATGGACACATACTACATACGTTTTTTTGAGCTCATGACCTGTGTATTTTGCGTAAAAACACACAGATGTATGTCCAACTCTACATGAGCCCACAATAGTAATACATGTCCTTTAAAAAAACTTTTACGACCTCCTACATTAACAACGAATTACTAGCTATAGTCCCCTCTCAACATACCCCTTCTGCCCCAATCTCGCTTCCCAAGTCTCTCAGCTCCAATCAGCTCCTTGTCCTTCTTGTAACCAGCGTCAGACTAAAGCAGTGATGGGCAACAGTCGGCCCCTAGGGACAGTTGCGGCTCTCCGAGCCTTCACTTGCGACCCCCAGCTCCTTCTTTCTTTGTTGTCAGATATGTTTGTCATAGCTTGCAACACTTGTTTAAAAGGCCTGCCGATATGTTATTATAGATAGATGTATCTTTCTATGATTAAATCTATAGTTATTAATGAGGTTAAGGCCGCACCCTGTGACCCCCGAAGTGTATTAGGTTGCCCATCACTGGACTAAGGTGTGTGTCAGGCGCCATCTCCGCACTGACACTTGGTGCAGGAGATGGACACCTGCACCTTCTCAGCAACCACGTCCTGTTGCCTAGTAGCCGGACACTATCTCTGCTCACCTGTCTGCAGCCAGCATGTCTGACCGCCAAAATCTCCCTAACCCAATCAGGATGCACCTTAGGGTATATAAAGCAGCCTCTGACACATGACAGCAGGTTCACTCCTGCTCTAGCTTTTCCTGAACTTCTGATCCAGTGTGTTATTCGGTTCTGACTCGACTTCCTGTGACTACTCTCCTGTGTTTCGTTTTGGTACATCGCTGCCCGGCTGGTTTGACTATTTGGCTTGACCTGACTTCTCTCTGGATCCTCCCTGTGTCTTGCACCGCCCGGCTCTGACCTGGATTGTCTGACTACGCCTGTCTACTACTGTCGCTACAACGGTGATTGTCTTGGAGAACCACGACCTGCGTATCCTCTGCAGCTAAGCCCAAACCCCATTGCGGGGGTCCGTGGTGAATACAGGGGGTACGTTAGACTCTGCGCCTCCCTGTTCAGTTGCGCCAATACCGGTTAGTGCCCATCTCTGCAATTCCGTGACAGTGTGCAGTCAGGAAAACAAGTTGTAATGACCCACTGCCGAGTCAAAATCAAAATATTTTATATAGCAAACACAGCTTAAACTGTAAATACATAATATAATACAATATGGAGATGGCTAAGGAAGAGCTTACACTCTTGTTGAGTCCTGTGCTCTTGTAATTCAGTACAACTGGTGTCTGTCCTACCCTCAGACACATTCCTCAGTACATCTGCTGCAAGCCCTGTGTTCACTTGCTTAGTACAACTTCTGCGGTATTTCCTATCCTGAGATACAATCCTTAGTACAACTTCTGCCATACTCTCAGGTACATTCCTCAGTACACCTCTTGTTGAGTTCTCAGCCAGTTTAATTCAGAACAACTGATGTCTGCCCTCAGCTCAGACAAAAGTTTACTCAGTGCAATAACCTATTGTCTTCATTTACCTCAGTACAATTTTTGGTACCCACCTCAGATAGACTCCTCAGTACAACTTCTGTTAAGTGCCCTGTGTTCAGTTGCCCTCGGTATAAAGCCCACTTTCTAACATGTCCTCAGCTACACTCTGCACATGTTTTAAACTATACTTTCGTCTACGATCTAAAATACCATGAAACATTGTGCCTCCATTCCATATCACCGTCAGCCAGTGATACTAATCTAACACAGGTGGACATCCAAGACAGCTATTTTTCCACATATTGTGTACACATACCCAGACACATTTAATCTTCTGCAACTGTCATTCAGAAAGCCATACTAACACTCCACAAAGGTAACAGATATATATTACCCAGCTCGAAGGAGAGAAGGTGGACACAATGCTGAGAACTCTATTGTCTGCATTATCTGTAAAACTCCATAGAAAAGGGCAACCCTGTCCCTCGACATGTAAAGGTCAGTGCTTGGCCTGAGCAGCCTGTGGAAAAATGACATTTTAGAGATGGACGAAAAGGTTAAAATATTCCTATGGCACATCCAAAGGCTGAAATGTCTGTCAGCCGGGGAAGGAACGGAGCTGGGAGAGCGTAAGGTGAGCAGATCCACTCTGCCCAGTTTTGAGAGGTCAGATGAAGTACAGCTTGCATAATCTTCATACTCCTGAGGAATCTAGTGCTATTTTTTCACAAAAGCTAGTAGAATGTTGTCAAAATGCCATTAGGCACAAAGGGAAAGATGTATTAAAGTGGAGGCAGACATTTTTGAGGCTAATGCCGTCAGTATTCACGAGAATGCAGCCATCAATTCACTAGGAACTAATGATGTCAATGAGTATGAATAACTTCCCTAAAAAATGGCCAAATGCCTCATTGATGTCACTGGTTCCTAGTGAATAGGTGGGCTGCATCCTCATGATTAGTGATTTACCCACATAATGCTGGATCCGTGCCTCCCAACATAAGGTTTCCTCAAGAGTGTAGCAAGTGGTGTGTCCGCACGAACACAAATAAGATTGGTCATGCCATGTTGGCTGGTGCAATGCCATGCTGGGTGGTGCGATGCCATGTCATGTTGGGTGGTGCACTGCCATGCCTTGTTGGGTGGTACGATACCATGCCATGCTGGGTGGTGCGATGTCATGTCATGTTGGGTGGTGCCATGCCATGCCATGTTGGGTAGTGCGGCACATTCCAGGGTGTGATTAGTGCTTCAGAAGCGCTAGGTCTCAGCCAACATCTCTCCCCAGAAATTACCCTACATTTTTCTAATACAGGCCTGGCCAACCTGTGGATCTCCAGGGGGTAACTGTATCAAATCTGATATTCGGCGACTTTACAGGGCACATTTAAAACAGCAATGTCTTTATAGGCAAAACTTGACCGTAAAGACATTGCCGCTTTAAAACTGCCCTGCAAAGTCGCCGAATATCAGCAACTTGCACAATGTGCAGATTGATACATTTACCCCCTGGTGTTGTAAAACTATGGGTGCCAGCATGCTCTACCGGCAGGTAGCCAGCCAATTACTGATTGGATATGCTGGGACTTGTAGTTTCACACCTGGAGAGCCAGAGGTTGGCCACGACTGTTCGAAGTGATGCACTAATTCTTAGGCTACATACAAATACGTTTTTGAAGGATAACTGCGCTCAAAATTAACAATTTTGTTTTAGGTGGAGTCACTAACATGAGGAAATAGAATTTTTAACATTTTACCCCAATCCGGAGGGTCTAAGCTGACGGCTCCAATGGTTCTGCGATCCTCTCTCCTAGTACGGCAAACTTACAAAGGTGTTACTGGTGACACTCTCCGGTGAACTTCCAACTTGTATGAGGATGGACAACAACAACACTCATGTCTGTGTGAACCGGGGGAAAGTGGTATCAGGAGAGACTAACACGGAGCTGGCCCATCTGAGCCTTCGGGAGGAACCACTGGATAGGAGTAATGCCAGATCCAAGTTAAGTACAAATTTGTATCTTCTTTCATCTCGGTGAACTTCACCCAAAACAAAAATGTGTTAGTCATGGGTGGGAATCTTATTTATTGTTATAATCCAATCGTCGTTTAAATGAGTCACTGTAACGGTTGAGAAATACCTAAAGGCTGTCTCTTTGATGCAAACCAAAGATTGTAATTGACAACTATTTATTGAAGAACCAGGTAAAGAAAATAAGAGAGCTGTCAGAAGAAAAGGCACATCTTATTGTTACCCGTGGTAACCAGAATGCAGAGGCTTGAATTTAGTTAAACAATATTATACCTCCCAATTATCCCTCTACCCGTGAAGTAATCAGTTGGCAAAAGGTGTCGGAGTGGGTCCTAGATTCGCTGTAATGGCAACTATAGATGCTTCTTCTGCACCTTATTGTTCTGTGCTGGTTGTTCATAAAATTTAAATGAGATCTTTTCAGCTGTGTACAGTAAACTGTGAAATCCTAGCAGAGTATAAGGTATGGCGTTTAGTCTATATAACACTAGATTCAAAATCCAGCAATAAACAATGTCCTTAAAAAATCACTACATAAAATCCATCAGCTTAGACGTTAATATACTTGGATAAAAGAAACGCTGACTTAAAACTCCAGAGGTATGTAGATAATAACAGCAGCACTAGCAATGAGGAATTACCAGGATCCACCAGTGTATAAACTATCACCCATGTAAATGTATACACTAAAGGCTGCTGAGCAGTGTGGGAGATATCCAAAGAGGTTCTCTTCTGCAAAGGGAATTAAGCTAGATGGGAGCGGAGTTGTTTATTTGCGTAAAATAGAAGAAAAGCTTTCTGTGCCTATAGTAGTTACTTTACATATATGCATACAGACCTTGGTGAGGACTCGTGCATTTAATCACCAACACTATATACAGCACAGACATTATACATCAATACTAACATTTTTGACCAAAAAAATAAATAAATAAAAATATATATCTCCAGATTTTGCTCATCATTAACTTGCGTCTTGAGTACAGTAAGGGTGTGTTCTGGGAGGCAAATCCCTTGCGGGTGCTGGAGAGCTGGTGTGATGATACACAGTGATGATGATGACTATCAGTAACACTATCTAGCCGCTTCGGAGTGGATGAATGCGTATTGACCCCTCCAGCTTATAGTACTTAATTCATTAGCGTGGTGACTATATTATATTAAATCGCGGCTATCTATTTGCATTACCTAATTGACATTTTCATTTGGACTACTGCAAGAAAAAAAGATTACCATACGATTCTTAAAGGGGAAAGCAACAGATGTGGAGGCATTTGTATTTTATTGCATTTTAAATGGGTAATGCGACTTTTGCATTGTAAATATAATATACTCCCATGTGTATATGACACTTTGTTACATTATGATATTGTGAACAAATGAGGTAGTACTACTAACGTTGTCAAGCCGCATCGCTACATTATCGAGGCGGAACTATACACAATTATACTCCTGACATACATCTGGCGCAAACACTAACATTTTCGAGTTGGACGCATCTCGAGTCCAACTCAACATTAGGCATAAAAACACTTGTCTGCATGCATCTTTTCCAATGTACGTTCGGAGTACAAATTTATCCAACTCTAAAGGCCCCTTTATCTAGGTTATTTTGTACTTAAGATGAAATTAACTAAAAGTGCATTTTTGGTAGATTTGGGACATTTCCAAAAAAAAAAACCATTACCAAATGCAGCTGACGAATAGGAATACATTTGGAAGCAGCATACAATAAACCTGTCCCTCAATAGGTTGATCTATATTCCAGATGTTAGGTATGTCTGAAACTACTATAAAACCCTGTGTACAACAAGAGGCCAGATTTACAATCAGGGGGTTCTCCGTGTCACTTTCTATTAGCGTTAATACTCTATTTGCAGGATCACAGACCCCCATTCATCTTCCTATAATGAACACAGCTCTTGCACAGATGGTTCCTGCTGACCACAGACTTTGCTTTAGAAATTCTGTCAATACTGCAGCTCGGTGGGTCTCCCTGGCAGTGAGGGGTTAATGATGCTGAGCTTAGCACTTCCCTCCAGTACTGCCCAAAGCAAACTCTGCCAAGCATGCAGAGATGGGCACCGTTGATTGATGGACGGAATCTGTGCGTGGATTTACATTTAATGGAATCTCCTTGCCTGGAAAATCTTACAATTTTCCGATACAGAAGCAGATGGCATTATAAAACGTATAATTCTGGAATTATTACTGCATGTTTAGATACAAGATAATCTATTTCTTCTGATAATAAACATGTTATTTTAATTTAATACTGTTTATAAATGCAGTAATTGCAAATGAAATGGGATTTCATGAGAAAATCATTAGACTCATTAAGACCAGTGTTCCTCACTATTATTATTGTTGTTTATGTATACAATGTCACAGAATTCTGCAGCACCATACAGTAGGGAATTAGAGGGTATTACAAAGACCTACAGGGCCAACAGACAAAGTACAGGACATTAAAGAAGCACAAATGTATGAATAGTGTGAGATTAAGCCAAAACCCACATTGGACATAATTGGTGCAGCATATAACAAACAAGTGTTGTACAGAACATGTAAGAGTCATGATACAAGGACACATGGGTGGATGTGGTAGGAGCAGACAAGAAAAGAAGGAGAAGTTGCTTTGCTGGAGAGAGCTTACAATCTAATGGGTAGGGGCGAAGCTGAAACATGGGGTTGGTGGGGCGTAACATGAAATGAGCGTAGAGGACGCGAGGGAGCGTGAAGTGACACGAAGTCAGAGATGTAGTGTGGAGAAGACTTGCAAGTTAGGGTGAGGCATTTGAATTGTTTTCTGTAGGGAAAGGAGAGCCAGTGTAGAGATTATGAAAGCAGAGAGGCAGACGTGGATTGGCGGAGGAGGAATATCTTGTAGTGATGTTGAGGATGGATTAAAGTGGGGAGAGACAGGTGAGAGGAGGTAGTCAAGGCAGAAGATAATGAAAGTGGATGAGAGTTTTGGTAGTGTCACAAGTGAGACAGGGCCTATGGTGATGTATCGAAGATGGAAGCGACTGGCTTGGGAGAGTGAAGGAGAGGGTAGAGTCAAGGGTGACACCCTGGCAGGGGACATGAGGATTGGAGGTGAGCATAATGTTGGCCAAGTTGAGATAGATGTTGGGAGGTTTGGAGACTCAATAGGGAGGAAAGGTAACAAACTCAGTTTTAGGTACATTGAGCTTTAGGAAATGTTGGGACATTCATAGGAAGACAGGGAGTATAACAATCATCATCATCAACATTTATTTATATAGCGCCAGCAAATGCCGTAGCGCTTTACAATTGGGAACAAACATTAATAAGACAATACTGGGTAATACATGGGTTGTAATGGGTAACCTAGGGAGATTAAGATGATGGTTGAGGAATATCATAATCTTGATTGGTTGGTTTTTAGAGAAAGCGTGAAGCTTTGAAGACTAGAGGAAAGTCTTACTGTGCGAGGGAGGGAATTCCACAAACTGGGTGCAGTGGGCTTGAATAAACGCTGTATTGGAGTTTACATTAGTGGGGATGAATAGAGCAGTTAATTGAAACAAAAATCAGAAATGAGAGTGGAGGTCCAAACAGGGAAGTTGGTGGTGCCTTGAACAAACTTTCCATCTTTGTACCTCATCTACAGAGGCTAGCACAGTGTTAAAAACAGCAACCATTGGGCAAACGTATTTACATTTAATTTGTCAAAATTACATTATATTATGTCCAGAGTAAAGTAAATGTGAGCTACAAAAGAGCTAAGGAAACAGTTTTACTAATAATGAAAAAGTTATAAACATCCTTAAACAACTCTCTAAAGTCAATATACAGATAAAGTTCTTCAATTAAGGATGACAGGACGTTTGGTAATGTCATTTACATGGCAGTCCTTTTCAGTCAATGATGTACCCAGTGGGTTTTTAGAGGATGGCAGAAGCTTGTGCTGATACAAAATATCCAACTAAAGACGGTTTCACTGCTGTTAGGACTCCTTAGTGCAGGAAAAGTTATTTTCAGGTCAGCAAGTGAAGCACTAGAGACAGTCTCACTGAAATAATTATAAGAGCTAAAAAAAGATCTTTATGCTACTTCCTAGAATCACAAATGCATTGTAACCTGTAGCAAACAATCCGTTTCCACCTGTCATTTGTCTACATTCAGTTTAGCATATGAAAGCAAACGTCTGATTGGCTAATATGGGTAATACATCACCTTTTAATTAAATAAGCCCTTTGTGTTTAGTGTTGTACAGAGCTGCAGAGAATGCTGGCACTTCATGAATAAGGCACAATAATAACAATTGACTGTTAATCACCACGAGTACATGGAGTTGTGCTCAGTATTAGAATATATTCATTTGAACCCGTGCCGTATTACAGGAGCTGTTCCCAGTAGTTTCTTGGGCTTATGTAAATTGCACCTGATAATGTCCTGCTTTTATTGAATTTTGCTGACATTTTCTTATCTCCCCAGCAGGCTGTTGAGGGATACAGGAGAGAGGGAGATGGTGGCCAGAACAAACAAATAAAATATAACTGGAGAAGCCTGAGAAACCAGCAGCTGTTTGGGATTATTCGAAGGACATTGGTAGTAAGTCTGTCCCAAATCACAGAGGGATGAGGATACGGAGGAAGATCTGGCAACCGGCAATCTTAAAGAAACGCACACAGAGTAAATTGATCTGTTTTCTGGCATCTCATGGCTAACCAAGCAGAATGCAGCAAGAGATACAAGTGAGAATTATTCCAGATGTGTCTTAGAAAACAGAGGCAATATAAAAGTGGAACAATGTATTTATGTTTCCCCTTCTTCTGCAGTCAGATTGTACACATTATCATCATTAATACAGTTGTGTTGCTATTTTGCTACGGAAGTCCGCAATCTTTAAAGGTTTAGGGGCACACCGCTCAATCCTTACTGAATGTCTCTCAGATACTTATCTGGATTCCCATCCCAACTAGCTTGCTTAAATCAACAAAGCCCAGATGTTGCTATCCGTATTTTCTATCATAAAGAAGCTGTATATACAACATTTTCATTTGGCCAATCTATTAAGGTTATGATATTACTTCTACTGCCTTTGACTTTTAATTGTAGCACTGCTAATCAGGGGCATAACTAGAAAATTGTTGGCCTAATAGCAACATTTTTAAAATTCTACCAAGGTTTCTAGGGAGGACCACCCTTCCCTCCCATACCCTCATTTATTTTACCGGCCGGTCGCCTCCGCTCTGCACTTCCTGCTCAGAAAGGAATGGAACATCAGAGTTCATTTTGGAGCCCTGGAATGACAGCTAGTGTGCACAACATTCTAGGGCTTCAAATGCCTTGCTGTGTCCATGGTCACGCAACAGGGAGCTCATTAAGCTCCCTGCTGACCCTATACACCATGCTATTTTCCTCTCGCAGCGCTCCAAGGAGATGGTAGAGGGGAAAAAGACCTAGAGCAGCATGAAAGACTGCTGCACAGGGTCCAACAGCCTAGAAATTGTGATGGAGCCCCCTGATGCCAGGCCGTGTCGCAGATGCTAACCCGGCAGTCACTCCTATGTTCCCACTGTTGCCAATTTTTGTATTTTAACCTCTCCATAGCATGATGAATCAAACATAAATTATTTGAATGCTGTTATGCCCCTATCATTTAAATCACATTCTATATTTAAGCAATGTTTCTTCAGTCAGATTCCATGGAATTCAGGCAATATACTGGTTTACTCCCCTGGCCCACAATCCACCAATGCCAAAATACCTTACCCATGGTATTCCCTGGCACCTTTCAACCATAGCACTCCATTTACAGCACATACCGTATACATTCCTCCAAAATTATTTTTCCATGTTCCTCTATTATGATACATCAATATCTAGTGCTAGACAGCTGGCACCGAGCACACTCATGTTCCCGCTACATAAGCGTAAACATAGTACCTCACCTCCCTCATCCAATCCACAGACACAAGGTCACTCACAGATAGTAGAGAAATTACCTCCCTGTTGCTCCCTTGGCCCCACTCAGACTTCATCATTTTCCCAAACTGAACTCTCTTCCCTATACGACACTGAGTTAAGATTTAAACCCTCACGGTTTATTATTGGGAAGGAGGCGGGGGCTGTGGTAGCGGGACTGGACACCATAATAAAGAGTTCTATGACCCAGCAA
Source organism: Mixophyes fleayi (assembly GCF_038048845.1). Classification (NCBI taxonomy): domain Eukaryota; kingdom Metazoa; phylum Chordata; class Amphibia; order Anura; family Limnodynastidae; genus Mixophyes; species Mixophyes fleayi. Next base: position 27,285,378 of record NC_134411.1, read on the forward strand.
GAAATAAGGAGGAGAATAATGACAATGATCCCTTAGTTCTACATGTTTTGTATCTTTTTATTTTATTACAGAAGCCTGTCATGTTACAGATAGAACAGAAGTGAATTCCCTGCTCCTATACAGTCCCACTCTGTCAGACATCAAATTCCCAAAGACAAATCCTCTCTCACCCACCCCAGCATGCTCTGCAGCTGTGATACTACAAGCACCAGCATATCATACCTGCCAGGTAAGTTTTGCATTCGGTATTATAGTATAACTTGTTGAACTCCACAGAAAACTGAAAGTTAAGATTTGTGCAGAGTTAAAAAAATTACTAAATACCACTTCCCTAGGTGCCAGGGATGACTACAACTGGGCTGGTACCCCAATGCCTGTAACAAAATTTGCAGGGAGCGTTACAGGCATAGGGAAGCATTTCTGATGGGAAAACAGGTAATTACATTTGATTTAAATTTTGCCTTGTTATTGGCAATATGACTGAAAATGACCAAACTGCCTGACATAATTACTCCATGTGTGGCCAGTTCCAGTTATATAAACAGGCTACATCTGTCACAAGGCATTTCTCTTGCAGGGGTACTGGAGGGCTGGTGTAAATATATGCAATGGCATTGCTTCCGATTGGCTATTTGTGGATTGACCTCTAGCTGACATTACTTCATTCATTTCCATTGCTACTATATTAGACAAATTAAATTAATTAGTAGCCATCTATTTGCATTACTTAATGATCATTCCCATATAGACTGCTGTAGAAAAAAACGATTTCCATTAATTTTTTAAAAGGATAAACAACGGATGTGAAGGTGTTTCCAGTCATACACATTAAATGTGTTTGCATTGCAATATGCATCCGAAAAAGTGTTTATGAATGATGACTCAAAATATGGACCTAAGCATGTATGAACATTTTAAATAAAGATATCAACAGGGTGAAAAAAGAGGGGGCATTTCTCAATGAAGCTCAAAATAGTGCATTGAAAGAAAAAACAGATTGAAATGAGACAAATGTATTAGCAGATTACAGCAACCTAAACTAGGTGCTATTAGATGCTCAATAGACCCCAGACTGGCCCTGATTCAAGACTGTTACATTCGTTGCCACTCACACCATGTGCAAGGTATAAACTAATAAGTGGCATACTTATTTATTGTAGCCCAAAGTGGTATTGTCATACAAAAATGTAAGTACATCATATTAAGTTGCTATAAATCAGTGTTAAGCTGCTGTCTACTTTACAGAATTCTCCCTTAATTAAACCTGCCTCCCATCGCCACATATAGAAAATACCTGGGAGGCATCAACCATCAAGTATTTTAAGGGATTTATTATTCAGAACTAATGGCTCATTACAGCCGCCCCCAAAAAATAAATCGATTAGGTATTATGCTCTTGCCAAGAATCTTTGAGATTTCAAAAATTTTAAGAAGTACTCCTACAATATACTAAATTACCTTTAAACGTGACCGCAGTATTTCCTTAAAGTGGCATTCACCTGCTCATTACAGTAATGGCATACTTGTCAACTCTCCCTGAATGCCAGGGAGACTCCCTGAAATAGGGGTGATCTCCCTCACTCCCTGAAGAGTCTTGCATTCTCCCTGATGCTGAGCCAGTACAAGACGTGGTTGGCTTCCATCTGTGGTATGATGACATAGTTCAGAAATTGTGTCCTATGTCCATGTATTGATGCCTATGAAGGTGGCCATTTTCATGGAGACCAAGATTTAATCAAAGACTGACAGGTAAGACAACATGACTTCAGTAATGGAGATAGAAATGTAAAAGACACTTCAGTCTCTAGAGATTCATTAGCTGCTTTTCTTTAACGCATAGTTGACTACTCTCCCGGAATGTCCGGGAGACGCCTGCATTTCTGGGAGACCTCCAGGAAGAGCAGGGCAACCTCCCGGTTCTCGCCCCCGCAATAGACAAGTGGCGTGGCTTAATGACACAAATATTGAGTCATCTTAGCCCCGCCCCCTGCCAAAATTGTGACAATCGTTTAGGGGATGGTGCCAAAGTGATGCAATTTGACAAGCCCCGCCCCCGCACGCCCACCTCTCCCAGGATCTCCCTGAAGCAAATGAGGAAAAGTTGGCAAGTATGAGTAATGGTCATGACAGTGAAAGTAGGAGGAGGAATTTTGTGATCACGTATGTAAGACATCATTACCGAGCAGACATTATTTTCGCATTTCTGGTTTTTAAAACCTTAGAACTGTATATATAAAAAAAAAACAAAAAAAAAACAACACAAATATGGTAGGAGGCAGAACGTAGAAGCGCAGAATGCTTCATATAAAATCTTAATTAAAAAACAAAAAGATAGATTAACCCCTACAGATAACGCAGCAGTTTGTTGTGAGCCTCTGTCAACAAAAGGGTTACATTTAGAACCCTGCCATTGAGCATAACGTTGTAAAGAGCTGTTTTGCAAATTCAATGTGTCCATGGCAACTGTAAAAGTGCAATAGAGGGGCAGAAATACTTAATAAGGCTAATCAATCTTCACAAAACCATTGGGGACACTATTCC